>NC_057806.1:387521170-387538942 GCF_018294505.1 Triticum aestivum | reverse complement strand
GATGCTCTCCTCGGGTGGCGGCGGCGACGTTTGGGCCCCGCGGGCCTGATCCGGGCCGCGCGGGCCGGCGGCGGGGCTGAGGAGAGAGAGGCGGCGGTGGGACAGGTGGCAATCTCCGATTCGCCCGGGGCGGCGACGTGGTGACGTGGCGTGCTCCGATAGGCCGGAGTGAGGTGGCAGTGGTGGCGGACATGTCCGGCCGGTGGTGGGGAGTTTTGTCCGGCGGCGCGAGGAGCGGGGCTAGGGTTTCATCTGCGCGAAAAATTTGGGAGGCACACATATATAGGTAGAGGGAGCTAGGTGAGTCCAAATGAGGTGCGGTTTGCGGCTACACGATCGTGATTGAACGACCGAGATGATAGAAGGGGTTTAGGTGGGTTTTTGGGCCAAATTCGAAGGGTGTTGGGCTGCAACACACACGAGGCCTTTTCGGTCCCTCAGTTAACCGTTGGAGTATCAAACGAAGTCCAAATAGCACAAAACTTGACAGGCAGTCTACCGATAGTAAACCAAGGCCGCATGACAAGTCTCGGTCCAATCCGAAAACATTTAACACCCACACACGAAAAGAGGTAGAAAGGGACACCGCGTGACATAGGAGCGCCGGATTGCAAAATGGACAACGGGAAAAATGCTCGGATGCATGAGATGAACATGTATGCAAAAGAAATATACATGATGACATGATATGCAATGCATGACACACAATCAATGACAAGGCAACAACATGCGAATAACTGGAGGACACCTGGCACATCGGTCTCGGGGCGTCACACCTGGCTCGTATCCAGCGTGCTCAGCGGGCCACCCAGCCGGCTTCATGCCGGTGAACTCCTCTTCCTGCTCGCTGGTTGCCATGGAGAATGTGGAGAAAATGGTGTAAGGAGGAGATGGGAGTGGAGGTGTGGTGCAATTTGGACCGACTTCTGGCATCGCTTAAATAGCGAGCAGACGGGAGGAGCTTGTGAGGAGGCGTTTGAATGCGGGAGGAGGTGTGTTCAGCCGGACGTGTAGCGGGAAGCGCCCTCGGCCGACACGCTGCTTCAACGGTGGAGGTTGTGAGAGGTCGCATCCGCCCTAAGCGGCTTCATTATGGAGCGGCCGCTCTGAAGCGGCATGAATGCGGGCAGCTGGAGTGCGGGCGGGAACACACACGGAAGAGGGAGGAGGGGGTTTGGGACTTTGGGTGGGCTAGGATGGTCATAAGCGGGCATGGGTGCTGTCCGGACATCCGCAAAGCCCCCCTCCCCCCATGTTGGACCAATACGGGCCCGCGTTGGATGGCACAACATGTCCGGACCATGTTGTCCAGACAATTTGCAGGCGGTTTGAGGGTCGGTGTTGAAGATGCCCTTAGACATGTCCCGAGACAGATCACGACATATGGCCACCATTAGAGATATCCAGGTTGTTTCCAGCTGATACAGAGATTTTGTTTACCCATATTAACCGCGGCCAAAATAAAATTAGTCACCATTTGGCGGCCTTTGGGCGCAGTACCCCTTGGACGGCGGTGTGGTTAGGAGGGGGTGCGAACGCGGTTTGGAACATTTATAAGGATGATGATCCACCTTGAGTAATACAAAATCTCCCTCCTCCCCATAAGAAAAAAGAATCTAGTTAGACATAGTTGTATTCCGGATTTATTAGCTCTCTTAGATCCATTTTTGAAAATTGACATTAGGAAAAAAATACTTTGTTTAGTACCTGGCTTGGATCGATACGTAAAATTAGAAACATGACCATATGTAGTAAGTGTACTGCTTTAATGTCTCTCATACGCGATTTAGAGTTTTCACTCTGCCACCCATCCTCCGTTAGATCGCCTGCATCCTCCTTCACCGCCTCCCGCCGGCTTCCCGACTCTATTGGTGGGGTGTGTCGTGAGGTCCCAATCTATCAGTGGGATCATTGTTGTTACCTTATCGTGGGACATTGTGTAGGTATTCACTTGTCTCTTGCTTCGGCCTTTCTGGTGATGGTGGTGGCGGTGTTCAGTAATCCTTCCTTTAGCTTCTACTCTGGCCTTAGCAGTGCATGCGTCGTTGGATCTAGTGGTGATATCGTGTGGACATGTAGGTCTTTGTTGTCCGTCGCTTCATCCGTCCGGTGGTGGTGGCGGGCGGTGCTCAATAAGGTCTCTTTGGCGGCGGTGTGTGTGTAGTCAGATCTAGCAACGAGATCGGGTGAAAAATTGCCTTCCCTATGTCAAAGTAGCCGGGAGATGGATGTGTCTTTGTTGGTTGTGTGGTGCTTTGACATCAATAACATCAATCTTGTTATTATGTCAACTCGGGTGGATGTTTAGGTGTGACCGCCCAAGCATTTTTTGTAACCTGAAGACAAGAGGAAAGGCTCTTATCGACACATGTATTAATGTGTCGCCACTAAAATTACATTGTACTACATGTCCCCACCCCCACCCCAGAAGAAGCGGCGGAGGTTGAACCAAAGAGGGTAAGGATAGTAAAGGGAAACTAGAGTTGTCTAAGAGAAGGAAATTACAAGAGAAATAGAAAGGCTCTAGGCCAGGTTTTGCCTTCTGGGCAAGGAGAGCAAAGTCATTCTTAAACATATCCCTCTAGGATCTCAATTCTCAATGTGTGTGTTTAGGGGGGGGGGGGGTCCATCGGAATAGGATATTATCCTGTCCTTCCTTAATGTTCCACGCCACCGTGATGAAAATCTCCATATACATCAATCTAGACTACCCAACCATGGCCTCATTTATAGCACGAAGTCCATCACTAGTTGGGAGCCAAGTCATATGAAGGGCATTCCATCAATAAATATTGAAGGGGCAACGAAAGAAGAGGTGTTCCACTATTTTCTCAACCGCAATGGAGCACAACGGGCATGTATGATCATTTCCTACAGTATAGTGGTGATGATGAAGCATATTTATAGTGTTGAGTTGATCAACGAGGAGGAGTAAAGAAAGCACTTTAAGCTTCATTTTTCATTTTGACTTCCATATTGAACCGAATGCCTCATTAACTATACCATCTTTAAAGAAGAATCGTTAGGGTTTTAATTTGTCTGACTTCTTCGTGCACTTGGGTGGAGAGAGGGACTTGGAAGCCCTCTTGCAGTTCAAACATACCCAGTTTTTTTGCATGGAGATCTTTATTCATCGCGAAGAAAAAGACTCTATGTAAGCATCAACTTGAATCTGGGGTTGCCACATGTCTTTCCAAAACAGGAGGGGGAAAGAGCCATCACCAATATTGACCGAGGAAGTCAAAGTTCCCTGGTAAATATCACCGGATTGGGAGATAGCTCGCCACCAAAATAACCCAGGTGGCTCTAAGGTGTGGGATATTTTGTTTCCCCAGTAAATATCACTGATCGACCCATTGTCGTCTTCTTTCACGAGTTGTGGATCCTTCGGGGTCGACATCACCGAAACTTCTTAATAGAGATCATTGTTGTCTTGGCCACCTACATGGATACTAATTTCTTGCCCCGGCGGCGATGCGAAACTCCATCAACGGCACAACGGTGCGCCATCAGCATGTGCGTGATGGATACTATGGATGCCTAACCAATGGCAGGATTGTATTTTTCTTTTCCTTCAAGGGTTTTCCTATAATGACGATGCTTGATTAACATAGAACTTTTGCTCCTTTGGGAAAAAATATATTTGTGCACTATGAGAATTTGTTGGCTTTTAACTTGGTTTGTGGCACATGGATTTCCCTTTGTTGTTTTCTATAAACAATTAATTTCCACTCAAAGTGTTTGATCTATTCTGAGCGGCCAATATGCTAGATACTCCATATATTCCCAAATATATGGCATATACACTCAAGTAGAAGTTAATTATTTCTAAGTTTGATCAAATATATGCAAGAAAAAATCAACAACCAGAATGTCAAATATAAGTAAATTATGAAAATGTATGTAATGACGGATACATTGGTATTGTTTACCTTCATATTTTGTATACATGCTTCCACAAACTTAGAAAGTGTTGGCTTTTTGACTCAGTTTATACGCCACCTATTGGAGCGGAGGGAGTACTGCACTAATATGATCAAAATATCGGTCGATACTAAGTCTCAACACCCAACGAAACCACAACATGGTTGATATAGTAGTCCATATGATGATACCACCCATCACACTTTGAAAACTTTGTTTCGGATTGTGGTTGCGGAACATGATGATGCCTTTTTAGAAGAAAAAACGAGCACAACATAGACGCACAAGCACACCACTACAAGGATGCACCCACACAACTTCTACCAAAGTCTTGGTGTCACGGATGGCACCTACCGTACCCTCATTGGTGGCTCTCCTAGAAGACTCCCCCCCTCCCGCCACCGTGGGTCAAGGTCTTCACTTGGTTGGCCTTGGAGGGCCATTGTTAGACTGGCTTCACCGTCGAGGGCTTCCCCATGATGATTTCTGCTTACTCTGTGATCAGGTCCCTAAGGAGATGCACCATCTTCTCGTAGATTGCCCCTTCTCTTGACATGTATGGCACGAAATTCTTTAATGGTGCCAATCCACGCTCATGCCCCTTCAGTGGCGGATCCAGGAACTGAACTTAGTCGGAGTGAAACATTGAAGGAATAAAAAATTTGATTGACGAATGCAAGTCTGTTGAACCAAATCTCATAAAATTCAAATATGAAGCTAGATGCACTCGAAAATTTACATGACCAATAATTAAGAACACTTCAAGATTCTCGAGAACTAGGTTGTAACCACCCAAAATCACAAAATATAACATAAACTTCACACATAACTACTAACTTGGACTCCCGCTGCTTGAATAATTCATTCCATGGCCCAAAATATCCAACTCCATGACTAATAGATACCTACAACAGGTGAACAAGCTGATATCAATACATGTATTGGAACAAGTAAGGAAATAGTTTGAATCAGATAACAAAAGTATTTACCCTAAGTCGTAAGTATACGGTGAGGGTTTGGTAGATGGCCTCTACGGTCTCTCAAGCTGTGAAAATGTTCTATGATCTTCTTGTCATCAATTCCAGCAAATATACCTCGCTCTACATAGCATATCATCAGATCATTCAACCAATCATCAGCTATCTTATTTCTCAAATCTGTCTTAATGATATTCATGGCTAAGAAAACTCTTTCAACAGATGTCGTCGCTACTGGCAAAGTCAAAGCAAGTGTGATGAGTCGGTAAACCAAAGGAAAGTGTAAATGTTCCTTAGTTTCAACCAACTTGAGAGCAAGATTAGGGAGACTGCCGCAACTGCAAAAAACATCAGACCTTTTCATCATATCAGTGTATATCTTGAGCTGACCGTCCAAATGATATTGTTCTTCTGGATCGAACTCGACTGAGTACATAGATGCAAGCTCAAGTAGGTTCTCATGATTAAATCTGCTAAATGAGTCTCTAGGATCTAGACTAGCAATGCATATCAATAACCTTGTTGAAGTTTCACTGAACTGGTTATTCATCTCAGCTATGTTTCTATCAAGAACCTCATTGAATATTTCAACTTTGTACTGATGGAAGCAACTAACCATTTTGCGGGAACTCCTTGGGTAACCCCTTGCTGGTATATTCTCATCCATACTAGGCACTGGTATCTCCCTTTGAATACAAAACGAAGTGGCAGCCGCCAAAAGTGCCTCCCACCCGTCATCTCTTAGCTGTTGTAATAAACTTTTAACAGACACAATCATGTTCGTTGCACTTACTATGTTTTAATCCTTTTGTTGCAATGCTTGTGACAAGTCATTAGTCAAATCAAGCACTTTAAGCATCAAATGTAAGATCAGAACAAATTCAAAGACCTCCATAGATTTCATCAAACATGATGCTTTGCCTCTATCACCCGCCTCCTCCCCATCATGAGAAATAGCATGTAGCACTTGAATCACCGAATCCCACATTTGATAAAGCCGAATCAATGTCCTATGGTGAGATCCTCATCGCGTATCACCAGGTCTTGCTAAAGTTGCCTCTTGATGTTTGCCTCTTCCTTTAAGAATCTCCCCATTTTCTAATTGCCACACAATATTTTCATGATGCTTCTGTAATAATGCATCTTTTCTTTTACAAGAAGCACTGACCTACAGATCAAAGCATTGCAAAGTACAAGTCAGCAAGAAATCAAAATCATTGTAAAGTATAAGTCATCACTTGAATATTCAATGAGTTATAAAATATACTAACCATGGTTACAACCATATTTGCATATCCAAAGAAATCACTAGAAGTTAGGATACCCTTCACAGCAGCCACAATCACTAATTGAAGCTGATGGGCAAAACAGTGAACATAAAACGCATGTGGATTTTCATCTAGCACCAGATTTTTTAAGCCATTTAGTTGCCCACGCATATTTGAGGTGCCATCATAGCCTTGCCCTCTCAATCTAGACATGGATAATCCATGGGTAGCAAACACTTCATCCAAGGATCTTTTGAGAGAAGCGGATGTGGTGTTCACTACATGCTTGACAGCAAGTAACCTTTCCAAAATATATCCCTTTATGTTCAAAAACCTGATAATGACAGCCATTTGTTCTCTAACGGATGCATCACGAGACTCATCAATAGCCATTTGTTCTCATACGAACCATTTGTTCTCCAATCGGTTGAAACTCTTCCCGAACTAGTGGACTTCCACTTGCTCCCATGCCCCTACCTCACATCGTCATGGGCTCTCCTCCATCATCATGCTCACGACCTAGTGGTACTGGAAGCACCGAAATGGTTGCATCTTCAATGGCCAGCGCCCCTTCGATGTTCACCTATTGTAGACTATCTAGGATGACGTGAGGCTTTGGCTGTGCGTTGTCGCCACTAGGATTAATAACATTTGGCCCGAGTTAAGACTCGTGATGTATTGATAATTTGGGATGGGCACCCCATGTCTCGCTGTTCTAGGTAGATCGTCAACGCCTCCTTGTGTTGCATACGTGTCGTACGATGCACCCCACTTTGTACATATTCTAACTTTTTCTATCAATGAAAAGATATATTTATGGAACGAGTTACCTTGGCTCAACTCGTTAACATAACGAGCTCAGATTCAAATTCGTGTTGGCTCGTGTAACTCGCGAGCTAGATTGTTTAACACGTTAAGCTAATTATAGATGTGAAATAACAAAATACATGTACTACTCCCTCTGTTCCAAAATATAGTGCGTCTTCCGTTTCCGTACTTCAACTTTGACCATAAATTTAACCAACGAGACAGACAGCGATGGGAGCAAAAATTATACCAATGAATTCGTATTCAAAAGAAGTTTTCAATTATATAATTTTTGCTCCCTCCGTAGTCGGTCTCATTGGCTAAATTTATGGTTGAAGTTGAACCTCGAAAAGCGCGGGCGTGCTATATTTTGAAACGGAGGGAGCATGTATGCAATTTATCTACAAAATATATTTATAGACGCATACTTTTCTTCAAAAATCAACTATTTACACCAAAGGAACACTTGATACACTATTATCGGAAAGAAGCTTCACGATATGTACCCAGCATAATTTGACCCCAACCCCCCGAGTCGCTCCCCAGGCGACTCCGGGGGCGCAACTGCGTCGCCGCCTAGAAGCCCTCAATCCGGTGCTCCCACTCCGCCGCTGCCGCCGGCATCTGCGCCGCGGTGGCGGCGGGCCCCCGCTGCCAAACGGCGCCGGGGGCGGCTCCTTCTCGTGGTGGCGCTGGCGACCGCCGGACTCGGCTGGGGGCGGGGATGGCGGCTGGCCGGCGCGGGCATGCCAGGGCGGCGGCCCTGGGGACGCGGAGGCAGGGGAGTGCGGTGGCCGGCGGTTCTCGGCGTGGGGCTACGGGATGGCCTCGTTTTGGGGGTCCGTGCTCTCCCAGATCCGGCCAGGACGGCGGCTTCCATGGTGGACCTCCGGGCATGGCGGGCGGGCTGGGACGTGGCTGCTCCGGCTGGCGTCTGCGGATCCGTGGTGGTGGCGGTGTGCTACGGATCGACGGGGGCGGCGCGGCGGCGTCGCTCGAGGTGGTGGAGAGATGTCCTGGTGATGGCGGTGTTGGCCCATGGATGGTAGGCGGGTGTTGGCTGGTGGCAGAGCGGCTCTGGAAAGTGGATCCTCAGTGTGGAAGCCGGGGCGGCGGCCCCGGAAAACCGTGCGGCAAGGTGGCGCGGTGGTTCGAAATCTTGGCGGCGTGTGGTTGCTGCCGGCTGATTGGTGGCTCGACGACGGCAACATGCTACTTCCCTCTCCACGGTAATGGCCCAAGGTGACAACTTTGCTCCCCACTTCCTAGTTTGCTATTCTGCGTAGACTTGATGAACATGGTCAGGAGAAATCCGTGCGCTGCTGTGGCTGCGGGCAACGACGCCGCCTGTGGGCGCCGTCTCCTCCCTGGAGGCGTTGTCATGGCCATGTCCATCCCCTGATCAAGCACCGGGGGAAACCCCAGGTTCGGTTCGCCGGGCCACGCAGCGGCGGCGCCATGGCGTCGTCCTCTCCTTGGAGACGCTGCGTGGGTGCTTGGGGTGTCTTGCGTGGAGGAGTAGCTGGTGTGGTTGCCTCGTTTGCCTCGGCCATGCGGCTTTAGGCGCCATGTTGTCACGTGCTGGTTGTTGCCGTGGGCATGGGCATCCAGGGCGCAATGTACTCCATCTTCGACGCCTCTTTTGAGATATCTTCCTCAAGTTAGGCTAGCTCTTGCTGTTCACTTGCCGATCTCCTAGGCACTAAGAGTGGAGGGTGCGTTGATCTAGTTTGGTTTGAAGGTTGTACTCCGAGGTGTTGGATCCGGATGTGACGCGGCATGTGTGCTCTGTGTTCTACATCTTCGCCATTTATGGCTGGAGTTTGGGCAGGGCGAGTAGTGTGTCGGTGTTGTCATGGTGGATGGGGATGCTAACCTCTTGGTGTAGCATTGTGCCGAAAGGCGTTGTATCGGTCATCTTGGCCTCTTCTTCTATGAATATATGATACGCATGCTCGTGCGTATTCGAGAAAAAAAAGTGACAACAATGAACAAAGATGTTGGTACTTATCTCACTCCTCTATTAATTAACGAGCTTAATGAGCTAAACAAGTACTCTTTCTGTAAGAAAAATATAAAAGTGTTTAGATCAATATATCTTAGTGATCTAAACGATGTTATATTTCTTGACAGAGGGAGTAACTCATTAGCTCGGCACCTTAAACTCGGTATGTGAACGAGCTCAGATTAAAATCGACTCGACTCGAGTTTGAGTCGAGCCGAGCTGAGTCACGAGCTACTCGTTAACTCATGAATCTCAAGAGTTAAAATTCTAGCCCTACACACACACACACCACTACCTGTAAAAGTCTTCACCTTGCGTCCTGGGCGGTTGGATGCGCATGGCGCCATCGCTCGCCGCTCATCGTCAGCTGGACGACTCCTAGAGACACGGACAAGATTGCACCGCGGTGCTCGGCAGTTTTGTCAAATTCTGTAGGTTGTTTGACAGCTTGTCCATCACCCACTCCAGCATGGCAGCATCACCGTCACCGGCTTGTGCCTGTTCCTTCCGATTTTGCAGGCAGGACCCTACTGCCAGCGGACTAACACGAGGGGGCCCTTGCCATGCGAGGCCAACATCTGCATCCACGCCAAATCCGCAGCACCGCTAAGATAAAAAGGATTTGATTGGCAAAACAACAGATCTACTCCTTCTGTTCCAAATTACTCGTCACAGAAATGGATATATCTAGAACTAAGATACATCTACATACATCCATACCTGCGACAAGTAATTCAAAACGGAGGGAGTAATACTTATGGAAACACCATTTACTCAAAGCGCCAAAAACATAGCAGCCGTAGAATTTATAATCATTCCCATAAAGAAGAAAGCTGAAAAAAAATCCACAGTTCGAGGCTTCTCGCCCACAACAACCACCGGCAGAGCCGGAGTGAGGCCAACTGACTGAACTGAGCGACAGGAGGATCACAAGATCTCTGCGGCCGGACCATGTGAGTCCCTGTCAAATCACCCGTACTAGTACATCACATGCGGAGCTACAGAGACAAGGGAATTAAGCGGAGGTTCCCGGCAGAGCTTTATCATGCTAGCGTCTGCACATCAGATCAAGGGAATTAGATGGACGGTCCAGATGGGGCGAATCTCGATCGCTGGGATCCGGACGCAGAGTTTTCATTCCACTGATGAGATACCGATCCGGTGCGCATCCCGATCTGCAAGAGGTAAAAATCACATGCTACAAGCACGTGAGACGGCGCGAGAAAGGCAAGTGCTACCGGCTGGAACCTGAACCTGGAGCAAGTAATCATCAAGACAGTTCTGGCAAATAGTAAGAAACTATACCTGTATCTGTCTGTCTGTCTCAGTTGCTCAGCCACTTCTCACGGTCATCTCCATTTATTACACGCCTTGTGCAGAAAATTCAGAGTTCATTGAATGCGAGATCCGATCCAGCCACAGAGAACATGAAGGTGTAATGCGTGAGGAGAGCAATGTGTGCTACGAGCAGTAAAATTCACAAGATTGTCTTACCAATGACTCAATGAGCACACCCCGTCGTGGGTGTTCACAGCAATACAAAAATGCATTTATTTTGCAACAAGACCGCCAGAATTGACAAATCTGACATTTTTTCCATACCCGAAGCACGAAAAAAGAGGACTCTGTGTCTCTGTTCAGACCGTAACCACACGCAGTAGAAGTGCTCCAGAGAAGATCGTGGCTGCTGCAAGACAAAAGAGTGAGTCAGCTCCATGCTGGAGAGCTGCCCCACGTACTACGCGTCTGCCCAATCAATATGGTGTCCTGCAGATCAGATAACCAGTGGATGGATGCTCAAAGAGGTCTGAAACATGTGAATTTCAAGTGAAACATAAAGTTGCTATCAAGGATTTCACACTTTTGCGTGTTGACCCAGGAAATCATGAATCCTTATCCCCAGAACAAGCAAACCCCGATCAATCATCTCACTTTCCTGGAAAGGGTCATGCACATCATGTAGTGCGTAGTAAAAAATAAGCACAGGCCAGGGATCTGGCATCTCCATTATTAAAAGGGCAGCACGGCAGCAACTAGGCAGCCGTATTACGGTACACGCATGGTCTTCGGTTTTCGTTTGGAATGAACTTAGATCTCCACTCCAGCCGCTAAACCCGCCATGAATGATGCAACAGCATGACCAGAGCTGCAACGGCACATGCATGCATGGGTATCAGTACTACAGCTTTTTAAATTTTGAATCTGGAAGAATGAAAGATGGCATACTTTGATCAAGCCTGATGGTGGACTGGATCCGATCTTGGGAGTGCTCCTTGTAGGGTTAACTTACCACCACCATACACTACACTGGCATAATTATCACATGCAGTGCAGAGATCATCTTTCCAGGATGCAGAATCATTCATAAGCATGCTTTTGTCCATGGCACTCGGAATATTATATACCTTTTCTTCTTCATCGCCTGCCTTTTGTGCTGGCCATGGCATTGCATTATCTCTCCAGGATTTTGAGTGTCTTGGATGCCTGCTCCCTTCCTGTCACCGTCAAGAATGGAGCACGAGAAACATGCCTGCAAGGAAAAGCTTCAGGAGATGCGTACCAAAATTTTGCACCACAAACTGTGCAACATTTCCCTACCAGATTTTCGACCTATCGATTATCTTTGTTCACCTGCCCTTGCAGATTGAGATGACAAGACCACCCCACATCAGACAAAACTTCGCAAGAATGATGGCTACAAGCCTACAACTCGCAACTGTTCCAGGATGGCAAGACACTGCATTTCCTTCTCCGGTTCTCCACCACCCGTGAGTGACGATGCTATCCACATTAGCCATGAACAGACCATGCTCACTCCAGTGCATGTAAATAAACACACTAGTATCTTAAGAAGCACAGATTCAAACCCCTAATGGTGATGAAAATGTCTTGTGTGCACATAGGCCAGCATGTACCTCACCCTGTAGCAGGAGCATCAGCCAAAACCGATTGCAGTTGAACACCTGGAAAGCAAGGACAATAATGCAGACTGCACATCAGCATGACTTAAGCTGAGCTTCTTGGCCTCATTAGTAGGCAATACCACCCGTGATCCCTGTCAATGATGCTCCACGCTAGGCCTGCGGTGGACATGGTGCACAGATTGATCAAAGCAGCTACAGTGATGTACTGATGTCTGCCTCATTTCTCTGCACAGTCCTAGCTCCACTATCTTCTGATAAGCACCTGAGAGCAATGTTTTTGGGCATTTCTGATGCAAGAAAGATCAACGAGCAACTTCTTGCGCTTGTAAGCCTGCCAACAAGGTAGAGATTCTGTTTGTAGTCTCGGTGGTTTCACAAAATCCAATTTAGGGGCGTCGGTTCTCCCCGTGACTGCAGTGGATACTGTCCACAACGAGGCAAAAGCTTCACTTCACATGGTCTAACTATATGTTGTCGATAAATTGGAGGCTAAGAGGTCTGAAATGTTCCCAGCAGGCCAGCACCCCTTGCATGGTGCTCTCAGAGTTTCAGTTCATGGAACAAGGAAATCCCCAGTAACCAATTAGCTCATCTTAAGCACCTTACCCATATCGACAATGCATATATCAGCTCATGTTAGGCACCTAATATCCATATCCACAATCCACATATCAGCACTGCTGCTATGTGGAAGGTGAGGGGCTCTGTGAGACTGTGACAGCCACATGCATTCATTTCAGGTAAGAACAGTTTTGATCTTGTCCAATTTTTCTTTCTTTCTTTTTATATCAGTAAGATAAGAAACACATTATAAGCATGGTATGAAGAATATCCAGTGTTTTGTACGACCAGATGAATTAATACTACACAAAAAAATTGGAGCCATCAGGATATCCACAATTAAACATTCTTCTACAGGGTGCTACAGAGGGGCAGTATAACCACATCATCATTTACCCAAGTAAGAAGCATAGGTGCTTCGGTAGTTGAATTTTCTATTAGTTAGAGGTAGTTACACACCCAAATACCTGTTAAACACTAGTGCCCACAAGCGTCAATGCTACAAAATTAGTTACTTAGCAGCTGTCCTAGATGGCAAGAAAAGATAGGTATCTTCTGTTAAGCACCTCTCCAAACATCTGGCATCACTGATGCATTAAGCACTTGAGATCACATAAATGAATCGCTCATTCCCACTTAACGCGAGTTGGTCACCAGTAATCAGGTCAAGGACTTAACTTGGAAGTTGGAATACTGAAGCACATGGAAATACAAAGCTGATAAACCTCATAAACAGGACTAGATGGACACATGCTATATGATTATATCTCAAACATATTAACAATTGCAAATAATGGTAGTTCTGTGAATCTCTGACCCAATCAAAATTTATATATCGATTTTTGAGAAACAGGCTATCATATCCTTTTTGCAGTAATCCTACCAGGAAGGGTGACTGGCCAATCAAAAGCGCTAGTTGCAAAAAAAAAAATCTTTGTTAAGCAGATTGTTAGATGACTTAGCTGAAATCTTTTATCATTACTTGAACCATTGAGTTCATCTTGTGTTGTAGATAAGACGATTAAGCATGGAAGCTACCTGCAGGGCTGCAAAGATATAGGCACAACAATGAAATGAAATGACTCAGTGACTATCTTTGACCATGTTATACGATGAAAAATCCTTCAAGCTATTTAACTAGTTACTCAGCTATTGAACAAGGATCTGCTCCGGAGGTTGTAGGGGAAGGATGGAGTGGGACGGGGCGATGATCGGGCGCGTCGGCGGCTGGGCCTAGCTAAACCGGCCATATAACATACTCATACATCCTTTCAACGCTTCCATTCACTTTGACACAACAATTGTCTGATAGGCCGGGATATCAGCACACTAACCAGTCTAACCTGCTATTTCCACACACCAAAAAAAAAGTCTAACCTGCTAGTGACCTGAGCACATCTAATTATTTTACAGAAAAGCTTTCACTAAATTCCCTCATGAGAGTGGTACTGTGTACTGCAATGGTGTTAGTTTATCAGTAATCCAATTTCAGTTCCAGTTGAAAAAGTACAAATCATGTTCATGATCAATAAAAAGTCTGCTCTGTTCTATTCATTTTTACGAGTGATGCCTTGTATTATTTTCCCACTTCATAAATTTATGGAGGAAGGTTTCTGCACCAAACATTTTTCCATAGAAAGATTTGGTGCCATGTCAGATCCAGTGGTTTCTTCTAACATTTCTCTGTTTGCAAGCCCTACTAAGACACATTATATATCAGACACACAATCACATTTGCATCATTTCCCTTTACAACAACAACAACAACAACAACAAAGCCTTTAGTCCCAAACAAGTTGGGGTAGGCTAGAGGTGAAACCCATAAGATCTCGCAACCAACTCATGGCTCTGGCACATGGATAGCAAGCTTCCACGCACCCCTGACCATAGCTAGCTCTTTGTCGATACTCCAATCCTTCAGGTCTCTCTTAACGGACTCCTGAAGGATTGGAGTATCGACAAAGAGCTAGCTATGGACAGGGGTGCGTCCATAACAACCAATAATGTCAGGTGCATTCGCAGCTTGTCACTAACTTCTTTGAACAATCGAACAGGAAAACAGCAACAATCATCAGCAGTGCACTAAATCGAATACCATTGATGCTAAGTAGCTTGCCATTGGAGACTAACATACTGTCATCTGATCTTAATATCAAACACCACATTAGTAATGATCTTAAAATTAAACACTACATCTGAGATAAATTCACTCTTGCCTTCCTCATAGGGAGATTCACTACATTACAAGTCAAACAAACAAGGAAGGGAAATATCTTATCAGGCTAAAGGAAAAGCTCACAAAGCTCACGCAAAATCTTCCAGCAAGATGGCCTTCTCCACCATCTCCTCCTCCTCCTCCTTCCGGCGCTCTCCTTCTCTGGTTCCCTTGCCGCAACGCTTCTCCTGCCCCAGCTCTTCTCCGACCACAACAACCCTATCTTCCTCGTCTCCGCGCCCGACGACTACCACCTCGTCGCCGCCTCCTCCGCCACCGCCGCCGACGACCACGACCTCGTCGGCGCCGCCCTCGCTGCCGCCCCCTGCGCCAACAAGGGCGTCGGGAATGGCCCCGCGGGTGGGTCCCGCGTCCTCCACGCAGCCTCCACGAGGCGCGAGCGGGTCACCTCCCTCGTCCTCGTCCTCGTCGTCGGAGAGGAAGAGGTTGGGGAGGCAGGAGGAGACGGCCAACGCCGCAAGGGAGAAAGCCTCGGCGATGGATTCCGGCGGGAGCGCGCAGTCCTCCAGGCCGGCATCCTCCAGCCGCGGCGGCCGGATGGGGTCACCGGCGGCGATGTGCCTACCCTCCTCGGCCATTTTTTCGTGCACGGCACGTGCGCTGGCTGGAGGACTCCAGAAGTCGCTGCGCTGGGCTAGGCGGCTTGGAATTTCCTATTTGACGCTCTCTGCGTCAAACTGCCGGCGCTTCACACAGGCGAGCGACCGAGCGGCGACGCGATGGGCCGGCCCACTTTCGCGTACACAGTGCACCTACCCCAGCCGGTTTTGGGAACCTTCTAGAATGTTCCCTGAACCCTTTTTTTAATCTCTTTTACCGGTTTTACTGTTTCTTTTTTGTTTTTCTGTTTTGGTTTCTTTTTCTTTTCTTTTTTCGTTCCTGTTTATTTTTTTATTTTTATTTTTCAAAGTTATTTTATCTTCTTAAAGAAAGTTCATGTTCGAAAATTGTTCTTGCTTTTAAAATATATTCGAAAATTCAACAAATGGTCCTTTTCAAAAATTATTCACAAATTCAAAAAATGGTCGGGATTTTCAAAAGATGTTCTTGTTTTCCCAAATTGTTGCTAATGTTTTTCTTCAAAATTTTCACAACTTCACAGAAACTATTCCGGTGTTAATTCTTTTTACCATTTTCAAAATTTGTTCGAAAATAGCAAAAAATGTTCATGTTTTATTTTTTCGGAGTTTTAGAAAATATCTCATTTTCATAAATTGTTCACAAGTTTTAAAAAATGATCATGTTTTCAAATTTTGTTCAACAGTTTCAAAATATGTTCGCATGTCCAAATTTTGTTTTTGAATTTGGAAAAATATTCCCATTTTCATGACATTTTCATGATTTTCTAAATATTTCTGTTTAAAAAAACTATTTTTAAAAATCTGTTCAGAAATTTTGAAACTGTTGTGTCTCCAAATTTTGTTTTTGAATTTTTCCTGATTTTATTTTTTTCCTGAGTTTCACATGTCTCAGTTTCATAAATTGTTCACAAGTTTTAAAAAATGTTCATGTTTTCAAATTTTGTTCAGGAGTTTCAAATTATGTTCGCGTCTCCAAATTTTGTTTTGGAATTTGGAAAGATGTTCCTGTTTGATGAAATCTTCATGTTTTCTAAAAAAAATCTTGTTTTCGAAAATGTATTTTTTTTAAAAAAATTGTTCAGAAATTTGGCAAGTGTGGCGTCTCCAAATTTTATTTTTGAACTTTTTTTTATTTTTTAGGAGTTTTAAAAGTTTTCTCAGTTTCATAAATTGTTCACAAGTTTAAAAAAATGTTTGTGTTTTCAAATATTGTTCAAGAGTTTCTAAATATGTTCGCGTCTCCAAATTTTGTTCTCGAATTTGGAAAAATGTTCTTGTTTCATGAAATCTTCATGTTTTCTAATTTTTTTATTTTTTTAGAAAAATTATTTTGTAAAAACTTTGTTCAGAAATTTGGAAAGTGTGGCGTCTCCAAATTTTATTTTGGAACTTTTTATTCTTTTTATTTTTCGGAGTTGCAAAAATTTTCTCAGTTTCATATATTGTTCACAAGTTTCAAAAAATGTTTGTGTTTTCAAATATTGTTCAGGAATTTCAAAATATGTTCGCGTCTCCAACTTTGTTTTGGAATTTGGAAAAATGTTCCCGTTTCAAGAAATCTTGATGATTTTCTAAAAACATTCTGGTTTTCGAAAATGTTTTTTTAAATTGTTCAGAAATTTGAAAAGTGTTGCTTGTCATAGAAGATTCCGTTTTTTGAAGAAAAAATGCTTTCGAAAATCCTAAAATAATTTGGATCTGCGCAGTATTGGTTCTTTAGCGTTGACGCAACAATATGCTCAGACAAGACAGCTAGCTGGACTGGTAGTAGCGGGTCGTCTATCGGCCCAGCCGTTGAGTTGCTTGTGTGAAACGGCGGCTCTTTGCCGCAGAGAGCGGGCTATAGGAGGAGGTCCCAGGCGGCTTAGCCAGTCTGAGGCTGAATGTGGGCTTCCAGTATCCTCCCTCCGCAAGGCGGATCCCAAGCCCAATGTTTTAGGAGAGCTGATGTCTGCGTGCGTCCAATAATCGCAAATGGGCCGGCCCACTCAAAGGCGTCCGATGTAAAATTTCATGAAAAATAAATGCGGGCGCGTGGAGTCGAAATACATACCTTACGCAACAAAAGGGATGACGGCAGCTAGTCCAGCTGACAAATGTGCTTGGCTAACACGGAGAGCTAACTTGTAAGAGCATTTGCAGTAGATTGGGAGATGTATAACGGGTGTTGTATCATTTACATAATCAAAAAGTGATTTTTACATCTTCAAAAAAGAGGCCAACTCCAACACATGATATATATTTGATGATGTAAACCTTCTACTCCAACAGATGATGTATATTTGGTGATGTAAACCTTCTACTCCAACAAATAATTTGTCGAAGACATTGCGTGCGAGGTGGAAGAAACTGACCGACGGCGGGTCGGAGCGTTGATGGGCAGCACAAATCCCGTCTGGGGTAGGGGTGGCTGCTTCAACAGCCTCTGGACGTTTGTGCAACTGCCGGAGGACTTCGCTCACGGTGACGCAACTCCCGAGAAAACTGCC